>NC_056728.1:1448051505-1448064005 GCF_019279795.1 Protopterus annectens
GGTTATGTTTGCCACACACAAGGTGCATGTCTCGGCATATGGCTAGGCTTATGTCACAGTTAGTACTACATCTATGCATCATGTCTGAAGCCAACCGATATGATGGTAGTGAGATTAGTAATCACAAGTCGATAGCGTATAAAATGTTTAATTTCCACTTTCGTCACACAACTTCATCATGAATTTGTGTGACGAAAGCAGAAATTAAACATTTTATACGCTATCGACTTGTGATTACTGAAGATTTTCTCTCTGGTGTTCACTTCTGCCATCACTTAGTTCATTTCTTAGACATACAAACATGTTGACACACACACATGGTGGTGACCACACATGTATACACGGAGAGACGACGTGTTGCATGTACTGCACCATCCACATCCATGCACCCCACACTGAGGTATGTACAGATCTCTACTATGGTGTACAAGGATGTGTGGCACGTGGGACATAGTCCCCCCGATATGTGGCATACATGGGCACACATTCCTGCACACATGTCGGTGCTGGGAATGCCACACCCGCCATATGAGACATGTGCAGGCATGCAGCAGTATGTAGTGCATTATGCATACCAACACTGTATCCGGCAGATGTGCCGATATATGCACTTGGGAGGTGGTAGGTGTTACAGTAGCCATGTGACATACAGTCGATGACACCTGACCGATGGGTATGCATTATGGCAGCACTGTCATGTAACAGCGACATAGCATACTGTATGCACATGACAGGGTAGGATGGTGTGTGACACACCTGTGAGCCACCACCTGCTCACATGCATGTGGGCAGGTGTTTAAACACATGATGTACACACATACCGCCATACGTGCTGTTACTATGCCACCATATAATGGCCCCCATGATGGGTACGCATGTGGTAGGGAGTTTCAACTATGTTATGGACATCGGGCACTGCTCATGCATGGCTGCACCATGCACAGTACACGTGTCACATGTGTCCCCTGTTGCCATGTGTGTATGCATTGCTACGTTTTGACATGTGTGTTGACATACATAGAACATGGACTGTGGTATGGTATCACAGCTGTCACAGGCGAACAATACAAGGGTATGTGTCCCAGTCAACACCGCTACCCCCTGTAGTGGGAGCATACCACTGACATGTGTCCACCTTCCATTCGTGTGTGTAGCACCGCATACGCCAGTGTTATGCATGTGGTACATCACAGGCTTCGTATGTCCTGTGTGCAGTCCATGCACACAGCCAGACAATCACATGTATGACATATCCGGACGTTGGTTCACTCTGGTACAGCAGCAGTCATGTGTCATAGCTGTGTCAGGGCTGTGGTATGTGTGGAGCCGACCTGTCTATGTATACTGATAAGGGCGGACCACATCACACATGTGGGATCATTGTTAGTACATGTGTACTCTGCACGACTGGTGTACACCGCTATACAGACCTGTGGACATATGTCACATGCTGTTGTTGGACCGTGAGGCATACTGCTGCACCGCTGACATGGTGCTGGCATGGCAGCTACAGTGTTCACTGCAGTGTGTACATGTTTGACCTGCACCCGTGACGCCTGTGATGTCATCTGTGTGTGTACGAGTAACTGCATGTGTGACCACCCTGTGCGTGTGGATGGGTTTACCTGACCGTGACCTGTGGTGTGTACACACCGTCTGCATGCCGGACGGCGCATAGCACATGCTAAGTGTGTGAGCATGCCCGGTTTGCTGTTGTGTAGGTGGACACACATGAAGTTCCACACTTTGCCCTTTCATGCTCACACTCCATGTGTATGCATGTCTGCACTTTGCAGATGCTAAGTGTGTGAGCATGCCCAGTAAGCAGTTGTGTAGATGGACGCACAGTACAGTGCACACCGCGCCCATCTGTGATTATACCCCGTGTGCATGTATGTTCCCCCTTTGCAACCGCCAAGTGTGTGAGCATGCCCGGGTTGCTGTTGTGTAGGTGGACACACACAACGTTCCACACTCTGCCCTTTCATGATTCAACCCCATGTGTATGCATGTCTGCACTCTGCAAATGCTAAGTGTGTGAGCATGCCCAGTAAGCAGTTGTTGAGATGGACACACAGTACAGTGCACACCGCGCCCGTCTGTGATTATACCCCGTGTGCATGTATGTTCCCCCTTTGCAACCGCCAAGTGTGTGAGCATGCCCGGGTTGCTGTTGTGTAGGTGGACACACACAACGTTCCACACTCTGCCCTTTCATGATCCAACCCCATGTGTATGCATGTCTGCACTCTGCAAATGCTAAGTGTGTGAGCATGCCCAGTAAGCAGTTGTGTAGATAGATACACAGTACAGTGCACACTGCGCCCTTCTGTGAGTATACCCCGTGTGCATGTATGTTTCCCCTTTGTGACCGCTAGGTGTGTGGGCATGCCCAGTACGCCATGCGTGGAGACACAGTACAGTTGGCACCGACATCTGATACTAGGCTTGTAGCCATGGCCAATGACATCCTGCATAGCCATGGTGGCCGTCCAGGCAAGTTATATGTAGTTGCTATGCCACAATGGCTGCCTACATCATGCACGCCGGTTGCTCTCTCATAGGGTGTACTGTCTGTGGTGCATCCCGTATCCATGTCGTGATGTTGTGCTCCATAGTTAGTTAGTATTCCCGAGGGCAGCACTGCCGTGTTACTGTACGCCCACCTTGGGATAGCAACATGCTGTGTGACTGCGCACTCTGTCTTCATTCCCTATCAGCTGCCTTGCCTCTGCAGATGATATCACCCACCTAGGAGTATGCCTCTGACAGTGCTGTGCTCAGTAATCTCGGTAGCGTGTTCTGTAAATGCATCATGCTGTAGTGTGTTCAAGTAGGTAGGCGTAGGTTCAACTCCCGACCCTTCCCCATGTGTGTGTGTGTGTGTTTCCAGCTGCCACTGGCGATAGTAATGCTTTTAGATGCTTCACAACACATACCTTGGCTATCAGCGTCTATTCCTTTGCGGATGATGTCACCCGCCTAGAAGTATGCCTCTGACAGTGCTGTGCTCAGTAATCTCGGTAGCGCATTCTGTAAATGCATCATGCTGTAGTGTGTTCATGTAGGTAGGTGTAGGTTCAACTCCCGGCCCTTCCCCGTGTGTTTGTGTGTATGTGTTTCCAGCTGCCTCTGGTGATAGTGATGCTTTTAGATGATTCACAACACATACCTTGGCTATGAGCGTCTATTCCTTTACGGATGATGTCACCCGCCTAGAAGTATGCCTCTGACAGTGCTGTGCTCAGTAATCTTGGTAGCGTGTTCTATAAATGCATCAGGCTGTAGTGTGTTCATGTAGGTAGGCGTAGGTTCAACTCCCAGCCCTTCCCCATGTGTGTGTGTGTGTTTCCAGCTGCCTTTGGAGATAGTGATGCTTTTAGACGATTCACAACACATACGTTGGCTATCAGCGTCTATTCCTTTACGGATGATGTCACCTGCCTAGAAGTATACCTCTGACAGTGCTGTGCTCAGTATTCTTGGTAGCGCATTCTATAAATGCATCATGTTGTAGTGTTTTCATGTAGGTAGGCGTAGGTTTAACTCCGGGCCCTTCCCCATGTGTGTGTGTGTTTCCAGCTGCCTTTGGAGCTAGTGATGCTTTTAGATGATTCACAACACATACCTTGGCTATCAGTGTCTATTCCTTTATGGATGATGTCACCCACCTAGAAGTATTCCTCTGACAGTGCTGTGCTCAGTAATCTCGGTAGCGCGTTCTGTATATGCATCATGCTGTAGTGTGTTCATGTAGGTAGGCGGAGGTTCAATTCCCGGCCCTTCCATGTGTGTGTGTGTTTCCAGCTGCCTTTGGAAATAGTAATGCTTTTAGATGCTTCACAACACATACCTTGGCTATCAGTGTCTATTCCTTTACGGATGATGTCATCCGCCTAGAAGTATGCCTCTGAGAGTGCTGTGCTCCGTAATCTCGGTAGTGCGTTCTGTAAATGCATCATGCTGTGGTGTGTTCATGTAGGTAGGTGTAGGTTCAACTCCCAGCCCTTCCCCGTGTGTGTGTGTGTGCGTGTGTGTTTCCAACTGCCTCTGGAGATAGTGATGCTTTTAGACGATTCACAACACATACCTTGGCTATCAGCGTCTATTCCTTTACGGATGATGTCACCCACCTAGAAGTATGCCTCTGAGAGTGCTGTGCTCAGTAATCTCGGTAGCGCGTTCTGTAAATGCATCATGCTGTAGTGTGTTCATGTAGGTAGGTGTAGGTTCAACTCCCAGCCCTTCCCCGTGTGTGTGTGTGTGTTTCCAGCTGCCACTGGAGATAGTAATGCTTTTAGACGCTTCACAACACATACCTTGGCTATCAGCGTCTATTCCTTTACGGATGATGTCACCCACCTAGAAGTATGCCTCTGACATTGCTGTGCTCAGTAATCTCGGTAGCGCGTTCTGTAAATGCATCATGCTGTAGTGTGTTCATGTAGGTAGGCATAGGCTCAACTACCGGCCCTTCCCCATGTGTGTTTCCAGCTGCCTCTGAAGATAATGATGCTTTTAGATGATTCACAACACATAATTTGGCTATCAGCGTCTATTCCTTTACGGATGATGTCACCCGCCTAGAAGTATGCCTCTGACAGTGCTGTGCTCAGTAATCTTGGTAGCGTGTTCTGTAAATGCATCATGCTGTAGTGTGTTTATGTAGGTAGGCATAGGTTCAACTTCCGGCCCTTCCCCGTGTGTGTGTGTGTGTGTGTGTGTGTTTCCAGCTGCCTCTGGAGATAGTAATGCTTTTAGACGCTTCACAACACATACATTTGCTATCGGCGTCTATTCCTTTGCGGATGATGTCACCCACCTAGACGTATGCCTCTGACAGTGCTGTGTTCAGTGCTCCGAGTAGCGCGTTCTGTACCTGTGTCATGCTGTCGTGCGGTTGGGTAGGTAGGGGTAAGGTCAATTCCCATGCCTGCCAGCTGTGTGTGTGTGTGTGTGTGTCTATGCTCCCAGCCACATGGGTTCATAGGTTATGGTTTTAGATGCTCCGCAACACACATATATCCTGCTAACATCTCTGTGTTTGCGGATGTTGAGACGCAGCTAGTGGACTGCCTGTGTGCCTGCTGTGGTTAGCGACCTCCGTAGCGTGTTCTCCACGTGCGTCCTGCTGTGGTGTGATAGGGTAGTGATGTGTAGGTTCCACTACCGGCCTTGCCACATGTGTCTGTCTGTATCTCTCTCGATGTATATATACATACATACGTTATGCCCATAGCACTGCTCTTGCATGGACAGCTGTCTGTCCCATGTATCGCATATTTGCACGGCTGACACATAGAAACGTGGTACGATGCATATCCAAACATTGTCCATGCAACGTCTGTGTTCTGGGAGGTGTTGCACGCCCTAGAGACATCTGCTGTATATCTTGGCAGACAGCTATCCTTGCTGTACTGTCACTGTACTCATACACGCCATAGACCTTGTGTATCATTGCCTGTTTATGGTGTGTGTATGTCTATCTGAGCTGTGTGCATGGTCGTGTGTATGTCCCACTATAATCGTCTGTGCAGGTGTTGCCACTATGGGTAATCCATGTAGATAGCTGTTTCATGTGCATTTCAGCACATACCTGCGGACAGTACTACCCCTCCTACAGCAGCACATTCCATCATCTTGCAGTGGATACTAGTGTTTCCACACACATGTATCTGTGTCTGTTCATAACACTCCACCTCAGGGAGCGTATATCTGGACATGGCCTTATGTGATAGTGGGACACTCGGGGTTAGTCATGTCATGTTGCTCTTAGAAACATTGATAGTGGGCACAGTGATATGTTATGCATGCGTATGGCATTTCTGTCTGATTTGGTGTCTTCCTCGTATGTTTGTCATTGTTTCCTGTCATCAGTTATCATGAGGGCGCCGGACTGTTACTGCTACGTGGAACACAGCGAACATATGAGGCAGACTTCTACACAGTCTGCGTACATCTGTGCAGTTGCAGGGTATGTGTCTACTACAACATACCTACTGTCTGCCTACAATACACACAGAGTGTGTGGCGGCATGACAGACCACATGACATTACTTTGTATTTGCACGGCACACCCACGCAGACAGTTGTATTCCTCACACAGGTCTACATCTGCTTATCCACACTACTTGCTCTTTCCTGTACCATATGTGTGCATCATATTTGCGCTTCCCGTCAGTGGCGGGGCTCATGTACGACTATGGTGGCCTGGTAACTGTTATGTTGACACTTCATGGCACCCTGGGGGACACTTCACCTTTGTGTCTGATTACCTTCCACATTGACCTTCGCGGGGCATACGTTGTCATTCACAATTACCGGGGTAGGACATATACATGTTTGCACATTTGTCCTGCTGTCTTTCTTCCCACCTGTCCGCCTAGTATCACCGGTTCAGTACATGTATTCTGGACAGGTAGCTCCTTCTTACCCTGACCTGTTGTCATTATGTGTACACGCCCTGACGTTCGGCCATTGCCCTTGTTACATTTCGCATAGTGCTGTGCCTTCCTAGCTGATTGCTGCCTAGGCATTCCGGACTGTGCAGTGGGTGATAGGGAGCGCTATTTCCATTGCATGATTAGTGACACTCATAACATCCGTATTCATGGCTATGCCAGCATACCTCTCCAGTGTACCTCGTTATGAGGGACGTACCTCATTTTGGGTCTTAAAAGGGTCATGCTCCTCGAAATTCCACAAAGTTCCACATTGAAA
Source organism: Protopterus annectens (assembly GCF_019279795.1). Taxonomy (NCBI): domain Eukaryota; kingdom Metazoa; phylum Chordata; order Ceratodontiformes; family Protopteridae; genus Protopterus; species Protopterus annectens. The sequence continues at coordinate 1,448,058,226 of NC_056728.1, forward strand.
GGGTCTGTTACACATTCAGTGTTAGGAATGTATTAGGTGAAATCCATGGTCAATTGACATTAATCATATTAATTCATTAAAGGATCTTCTTTATATGTGAAAACAGCATATTTTAACCATCCTATGACCTTCCTAGTTGAAGTTGTTAGTAAGCCATTAGTATGTGTTCCACATTTTGCCCATTTGTTCCACATTATGAAGGCAAGTGTTCCTCATTTTGGTGATGGAAGGTTGAGAGCTATGTACGCCAGTATTTGCACAATGGTCTGACTTTGTATGGGGTATTTCTAATGTAGTCCCTATCTGTATTTCCTGTGCTATGCCTTACTGCAGCTGTGTTATTCCGACAGATTTCCAGTTATGGGTGCCATCTTGGTCGTACGCATGTCCATCCATGGGAATCGCCTACAGGACACTGATATAGGGCTGTACATATTTCACACCTGCTTTCCGCATTATCCGGTGGATGCTTTGCACCATTAGTGGGGATTAAGGCATGTGCTATACCCACATCCCTCCCACGGGGCGGGCCTACGGATTCTCTGCCAAACAACACCTAGGCCCATTTCTGCATACCCAGGTTCCCATGCCTGCAACCCTCGACGGTACACATTACACATGGTTAATGTGTGCGGTACTGGGATGTGGACGCACTTCTATGGACTCGCCACTCTGGGGATATCTGTTCATATGTCCTGCATTTCATGGCCACATGTGTCATCAACCTTGAACCCCCTTTTAGTGCATGTATAGCTGTTCCGTAGTTGTGGGTGTTACTTCCTTTGCGTCAATCGCAGCAGGTGTTGCGAATGGAGCAATTTTTGGAGTCCTACAATGGACACCAGTGTGCATGTGTAAAGTGTAGAACTTGCTGGACTGTCACCTTCTGGCTAGTGATTTTGACTGCTGCTGTATGTTCCCCATTCGCGGATGTCTGTTTGACTACCCATATTATCGATTACTTGGCATATTTATATCCATGTGTCATATATAGGGGACGTAGGTCTGTTGTGTGTACATATATACATGTGAACCCCTCATTTCATACCTTGCTTTGTTACTGTCTGTGGATTACCTGTGTACACACATCTATAACCATACCATACCTTTCCACTGTACAGGTTCTGGCAGAGTGTACGGATGGTTGGCCCTTTATCTTAGGTGTGTGTTACATTGACCTGTGTCTATCTGGCAATTTGCTGACATTTCATGTGAGACTTACTTGATTCTATAGAGACTTGATTCTATAATTATGACGTGCTTCCACTGACTATATTTTTCTTTGTCTTCTGGAATCTTTATGTAACCAGTCCTGTTTGGACACTTTCTATTGTTGTTCATTTTTGTTTACATATATGACTACTTTGGTATGTTGTGCTATTAATGTGTGTGGAGCATTTCTCCCCGGGCCTCTACTGACACTGGACATATATTCAGCTAGCCTAGCCCGGTCAACAAATGTAAACCAACATAAAACTTACATAAACGTACGATGGCACCTTCTGACAAGTAGGTCGGGTTACAGATGCATACCCTTTGTCAATCCCTGCTACTAACATACCCGTTATTCTATCCACATTCTATGTTTGTCTTATCACATATCATGTGTTTCTCACTATTTGTACCAGTACTTTGCATGGCATTGTTCGGTTCCATACTTTCAGAGGCTGACAGTTTTGAGACATGTATAACTAACGTGGAGGACACAGCATTAACTTACCCTGCTGTGAGCGGATCACACACGCACAGGCGCACTTGCATTTCCTAATTGTGGGTTACACGCAGGCGCACATGCATATCCGTATTCTGGGTTACATATGTTTACTGAGTCTGTGTGATTACGTGGCCTGTATTAGTTGTGACTGTTCCAGTAACATATCTCTGATCCAGTTAACGGATGTGTGCGGAACAAACTTTCACCTTTACACATGTAACTGTCTTTGCGGCACAGACGCATTACGTACACATTCACATTTATATGTTCTATAGTCGTAATTCAAACGGGACTGCATTCACGTTGGCCGGTTGCTGTGACCACTACATGTTTGCTGTTCTGTCTCATTTATATGCATACCTATGGTACATAGCTACATTAACATATCCCCCCCCCCCGCACTCACTTACATCACAGGCATCCATTCTCCTGCTGGGAAAAGTGCGGTACTACATAATACACATTCCCTATTCCCTACTGCTCTTGACCCAGGATGCATATGGCGTGACCGCAGGGATATTCAGATCCCAGGGGCTTATAGCCCCAATGCATACAGGTCTTTGATTGTCAGGGTGTTCCTGTGGTGCTCTGTGTTTGGTCTTGTCCACCTAGTGTACGGAACTGTCCTGACCATGTACGAATGTCAGACGAGGCACATGGGCATGGTTTGTCCATGTCTATTATACCATAACCACCCCCATTATTCCTAACCGTGCATGCTGATTGGCCAGCGTGCCCGTTGTAGATCAGGTTATTGTAATGGCACACGGTCCGGTCGCCCGGACCTATTTCCATTAGTATACCTCGGTATTTATAACCTGTCTCGCTATGTTACATGGGTTTAACATAGCGTGACAGCTTTAACTGAGCCACGGTGATGTCCGTTGCTTACTTTGGGGCAGTCTCGCTCTGCTACACACATTAACATAGCGGGACAGGTTGTACAACACAGCAACGGGGACACCGAGCTCTCCGTTGCTGTTTTGTATTGATTTGCTATGTTGACTGTGTTTTACATAGCGAGACAGTTTCGACATTAGCAACGGACATCTCGCGCAGTACGTCAGCACCGCCGCGGATGCCAGATATCTGCGGATGGGCAGCAGACAGGCATTATGCTGTGCCATTATGTCTGGGGATTAATAGTTTATTTTCCTAGATGATATGGCATAATAGCAATAACCCACATCTGGGTGTGGGTACTGCTGTATTTACCCACGGTTGCCTTTGTTTGGTCCCTCGGGCATCACCCTCAGGACCGCACCACGTCTACCGTGGGTATATCCAGCACTACCCACACCCAGGCATGGGTTATTGCTATGATATTCATTCTGTATGTACAGACACGAGTGTTTGGACAACCAACAATAGCTTCTGCTATTGGCATACAATGCTGTGGGTGGTGCCGGTTATCATACATATGCCATGTTCTGCATTTTTCCCATTCACACTTGTCTATCCCCTGTCCTCATTCATACGTGGATATTTATGTGGCACATGACTGAACTATGTATTACCTGCAGGTATGCTGTGTACAGTGCACATATGTGACGGTTGGTTACAGTGTATCTGTGTACCTACCTCTGTGATACTGGGGACTACCACACATCCTTCGCAGCATTACATGCGTATGTACATACTATTATTTGGTGGCCTGTGGAAGGTTGTCGAAGCACCGGTTACATGTGTCCCTATGTGTGCACGCATCGTGTTGGTCTTTGTCCAGCCTTTGTTGCTATCATGGGTTGGATGGTGGTGTTGGTGTGTGTTTGGGTTGTATTTATACTGCCGATACGTCAGTGGGGGGTGGGGTTGGCACGTGTTCCTCTTTGCAGGGGGCCCCATTATGGACATATGTGTCCTGCGTCGACACTTGGCACGTGCCATATGTCCTGTGATATTGACACAGTCATGTATGTCTTCCTGCATTACTACTTGCGTGTTACAGGCATTTTGTATCTGGTACGCATGACTATTATGTTGGGTAGCTTAAGCTATTGCCATGCTATGACATAACCATTCATCCAGGTATATACGTGTTATTCTATCCTTTGCATTGGCCGTGGGTGTTTTGTCATACGGAACAACACATATCTACGAGTGATGTCCCTCCTTGACATTCTGTGCATGTGGCAACCCTGCTGGAGTGACCTGCTTGGTGGACGGCTGTTCTGCCCTGTGTATTGTGTTTGACATGTCTGCATAGCTAATCATCGGTACAGTGGCTGCACATACTGCTTTGTCCAGATATGTACAGTTATGGACACCGTGGCGTGTGAAAACCTATGGGGTTTCGACAGGTCCGTAACCACACGTGGGATGTACACATTCTGCTGACACATTCACATGCAGCCATTTGGATATCAGTACCTGGGATGGGATGTTGACATGTGGGGTACATATTTGCACGCATGTCACTGCCTAGGACAATACTTCCTACTACATCTGGGGTATACCCACTGTGTGTAGGTGTGCAGCTGCGCAAGGCTGCTAGCTGGATTGGGTGGACAGTCGGACATGGGTGCGGGTTACGTGCTATGACGGGGTTGTTGTGTATTACATTTGCATGCATGGGTTCTGCTTCTGGATATTCTGATTCAGCATACGCCATCCTATGTGTATGTGATGGGTACGTTGCTGTGTCTAGCACATTTTACTATACACGTTTGTCTGTGTTTGGGCTATCTGGTTTCTTTCTGGTTGTTATATGGCCACGACTGCCCAGCTGTGTACTCTCACTACCACTGTGGGACTGCTGGTGACCATGCCCATGGGGCTGGTCGTGTGTAGTTGCGGTGCGCTGACATGATGCAGTACACCTCCACTGGGTATGCCTGCTGACAGTGCATTGCGTGACGGACACGGTATTTCGAGTATCCTTTGTTCCGTGGACGGGAACATTTTGTACTTCGTGGATTTATGTTTGGTTCTCCATTTTGTGTGGACGGGTACTATGTTGCATACTCTGCATATGTTTCATTATCCACGGACACTGGTTGGTGCGGTTACTATTGCAGGCGGCCTGTGACAGTCAGCACTTTAGGTTGCTCATCGCCTTCTGGCTTGGCCACGCCTATGGGCGCATCCTACTTGGGCTCCCTGGACTCGCGCACGTGCCCTATGCACGTGGTTGTGGTTGCGGCGCACACTCATTACTATGCATGTGGTGCCACTACGCCAGTTATACTCTGCACGGCTGGCGCAAGCCTTACGCTGGCCTTGTGCCGAGCTTCATGAATCCGGGGGGTAGTCTTAAAGGTAGCCAACATAAAATCACAATTAGATTTTATATACAGTATCAAACAAATGCAGTTAGATATCTCTCTTAAAATATCTTGTTTAAGCTAGAGCTGCATTAGAAAATTCAAAAATAAATAAAATTAATGCGCACCTTAAGAGATTATATGAAGTGGGAACTGTTAATTTCCAGCTTTGGTGAGATTTAGCTTTAAGCTATCAAATGCTGAAGGGATTCATGCTGTACGTTAGAGGACTGCAAGTCCAGTAATTGGAAAAGACAGAATTAAAGCATGATTTTAAGGAAATACATACTAACTCTGAAACCTTCCATTTTCTTGAGTATTCTTTCTTATCTACAGTACAGCAATGTATATATGTGTGTGTGTGTGTGTGTGTGTGTGTGTGTGTGTGTGTGTGTGTGTGTGTGTGTGTGTGTGTAGATGTGTGTATACACACACACACACACACACACACACACACACACACACACACACACACACATGTATGCATATAAACAAGTTTAATATATATATATATATATATATATATATATATGGTTTACTATCAAAATTGCGAATGGCACTATGTCGACTGTCATATACTCGAACATGGAAGTTCGAAATCGGTAATGTCGAAAACAAAATAATCAATCTAGGAATGGTTTTAACATGGGTCGAGGTAGGTGTTCAGTAGTATTCCAAACTACAAACATCTCCCCTACCTTGACCCATGTTAAAACCATTCCTAGATTGATTATTTTGTCTTCGACATTACCGATTTTGAACTTCCATGTTCGAGTATATGACAGTCGATGTAGTGCCGTTCG
>NC_056728.1:1448066505-1448089005 GCF_019279795.1 Protopterus annectens
ATATTTTTTCAGATGTGGAACTCACATTGAAGAGTCTCAAAATTTCAACAGGGTATCCATCTTCTATAAAACCCTCTCTTCTGAATGATTACTTGGTACTTATGTATTATTGCAACCAGATTTCCGTGGTTCCGAATGTCGCATACTTCTATAGAAAGGAGGCCATGAAACACGCAATGTGGTATTTACTATGTTTATTGCTGTGGATTAAGTATCCATTACTTTCAGGAAAAGAAACATTTCTGAAAACCCTCTTCTAGTTTTTGCATGCATTACACATGCACACTTATGTTATCATGTCTGCTACCGTTCTGATGAACGGATTCCTTGCACTGAATGGAAGGCTTCTTTCAGAGAAGGCAAAACATCCCTAATTTTGCCTCATGCTTTTGCCCTACCCCTCATAAAATGTTAGAGTTTCTGGTGAAGGGGTGAGGATTACAGACATGTCAATAATACCCGACAATTTTCTTACTTTGTGTCTTTAAAAAATGCACTTTGATGTTAAGCATTGTGTTTTATTAACCTTTAAAGTGAATTAGAGTAATATCAAGGAAAGGTTCCTGATGACTCCCAATTACTTTTTTGATTTGCCCCTGATTCTTCAGCAAATAAAGTAAGATCCATGTAAGTATAAAAATCTTAAGCCTGGCATTATGGACTAACAGTAAACATCAGTGATTCACAAGAAAATGAAACATTTTACGAAAGGCAGGGCAAACGTTTCGGCAACATAGAGTTACAGGAGCAATGAGGCGCGTCATCCACAAGTACAAAATTTCACCCGTAATCCTCTTCTGGGCTCATACCCACTGAGTCAAACTAATGCTTAATTCTCGACAGACTCCTTTTTATGTTAAGCAACCTGTTTCCGCGCACACCAACAGAATAATATCAGTGCGGAAATCTGGTTGCGATAATACGTAAGTACCGATTACTTAAGTATTTTTTCTTTTATAATGACTGAATGGTGTTGGAGTTGTCATCCTGTTTTACTACTAGAATATGTCTTTATTTGCTATGGTTGTAAATGTACATACAGGCTATAGCAATCATGACTATTCATAACCAAGTAGTCAGCTGCATTTCTTAGTTACTTTTTTTCTGAACTATTATTGCAGAAACAGAAGCTAATGTGCTTACTTGACCTTTAGCCTTAGCATTTCTTAATCTCAGTTCTGTTTTTTTTGCATTCTGAGACTATTTAAAGCATGTTTTTAACCACCATTGAAAACAGGCAAAATAATTATCAAAAAGCAAATGCTGAGAAGGAAGTTTTATAAATGTTGCATGTATAAATCATTCCATAAATACTGTTTCTTTAGCCATATCACTGAGAATATGTGTCTGCCTTCTTACTATTCTTTATCTCTAAATTTTATTTCTAAATTTTACATAGAAGATCTTCTTGGACTATGTTTTTGTCTCTAATGGTTCCCTTTACATTTCCTTTATGATTTGAACCTTTAGGTACTAGCAAGGATTATGATTGCAAATCAAGCTTTCCTCTCGAAAATACAAATTTTAACAGGCCCTATCTCCCACAACAAATACTACTCGAAATAGGACTTAACAGTATAATAAAGATACATAAGCATTAATCAGTATAATAAAGGATGATTTTTTTTGTGGCTAATTAGCATAACTATAGGCTAGAATACGTTAAGCATGTTCCTGTTCCCCATACAATTATCAAAGGAGCCATTTTTTAATGTATGCTCTCAGATCAAACAAACTTGAACATATTATCTTTTTTCATAAAGTCATAGATTGTTGCTAGGCTACTGACCTGTGGAGCCTTTCTAAGCCTAGCCAAGTTTTCCCAAAAGAATAATGATGTCCTGTATCCAAACAGGGCATTTAAGGCCAGGCATTTATAGGCTACCTCTGTCCATAAGGGACATAGGTGCCAGGCCTGGTATAAACATCCTATTCCCCATCCACTGGTCTAGGTTGTACTTAAATTGGGTAATAGACAAATTCAGCTTCACATGGATGGGAAGTCTTTTCCATAGAAGGAACAGTCTCTGGACTCATTTGTCTCCACTGCATGTTTTGTTTAAGCACAGACAAAATTCATGTCCTTAGACCTTGTACTTCTGGTATTGCTTGACTTACAAATATGCAAGAGAATAAGTGTGGGGTTTGTGGGTGCCTTGTAAACCAGGCATAGATTACTCCTCAGCAATGTTAGGAGACTGAGTAGAGGGAAAAGGCTTTAAGGCGCTGTGCGTAAAGCAGGTTTCTTATGCCTTGTATTCATTTTATAAGGAACCTCTGAGGTCATTCAAGCTGCTGCATATGACTGGTCAGGTACATACCAAATGGAGCATTGTAGTCCATGATTGGTTTGATAAGGGCAGCGTACAGTGGTATAATTACCTCTTTGGTCCTAGATGCCATGCCTTTACTTATAAGTTGCACAACATAAAAGAACTTCTTCACCATTGTGGCCATGTGGTGATCAAAGGTGAGGCTATTGTATACATGCATACCCAGATCCTGATCCCTGGGTCAACTCTTAGGGCATATTATCAACATGATAATTCACCAGGATGATTTACTTCCTAAAGGGTACAATTATGCATTTCTTAGCAGTGAGTATGTGACCATGGCTTTGGCATGATCATGATTTGTTAGGTAGAGAGAGGCCTTCTCGAAGAATGCTAGTGTCTGCAGGGGAGTAAATGATAACCCCCAGCTTGCAATCATCTGCAAACTTAGTCAGCCATAAACCTTCAGCATTTGCTTTCATTTCAGAGAAATAGATGCCAAAAAGGAATGAGCCCAGTGCTGATCCCTGGGGGACTCTGCTAGTGACTGGCCTCTTGGTGGAGGTGGCCTCACCTGTTTTGACCTCCTGTGCCCTATCAGTGAGCCTGTTGGTGATCCATTGGTTGATAAAAGGGTTTATATCTAAATCAGTGAGCTTACCTATAATACCTGAGTGGAATATTGTATCAAAAGCCTTGATCAGGTCAAGGTAAGCCATGTGCATAGTCTTGTCTTCATCAATTGCTTTGGTGACCCTCTCAAAGAAGTCTACCAGATATAACATCCTTTATTTAACAAAGTCGAATGGTGATAGGTTCAACATTTGCAGTTACTTATGTCCTCATTTATCATGTCCATGATGATTATTTCCATGGCCTTATTTGTGAGGCTGATCAGACTTATGGGCTTGTAGTTACCCAGGTCAGTGATTGGACCTTTTTTATGCAGGGGAATGACTGTAGCCATCTTCCATTCCTTGGGCAAAACACCTGACTGTAGGCTGCAGATGAAAAGTGATTCAAGTGGTCTAGAGAGGTCATGTTTCATGCCATTTATCCCTGGATGTTATCAGGACACCTCAGTGCAGTGTTTTTGGTCTTGGAAAGTGCACTGATGACTTGTTCCCTAGTAATGGTTGATGGGATTGTGGTATGAGGTACTTCCATTTGACTATCAGGAAGGGGAATGGAGGTAGAAATTTGAGGCAAACCTGTTAGCTAAAAAGTTGGCAATGGCCTCCAGTTCAGTGTGGATAATGCCATTTACAATAAGTTCTGCACATTGTTGAGTATTTCCTCTGAGGTTACAAACATAGCTGTAGAAAGCTTTGTGGTTATCCTTTGTCTGAAAAGCTATTTTAATTAAAATTTAGCCTTTGAAGTATTAATTAACTTGCTTAGCTGCATGTTTAGAATGGTCAAGGAGCTTTTAGTATGTATGGCTTTGTTCCTCCTATGTTTGGTCAAGATTTTTTTATCTTTTGTTGTATAACTAATTAATATTGTGATTCCACTAGGCTGGCTTGTCTATTGAGTTTGTCTTATTCTTAATACAACTAGGCACAACACACTCTAGACAGCTATCAATATGCCTGTACAGAGATTTTGTAAATAGCTCAGTATATGCTATGGTGTTTACTAGGTTTGGGGTGCTTGGAATTTAGCCAAGCCATCACTTAGCAGAGTGAGGTTAGCCTTGGAATAGTTCCTAAAGGATTTTGGTTTCTCTAGATCCTCGTATTTAATTTTTATTTCAAGCAATACTGCCTTATGGCCAGATCTGATGAGTGAAGACATTACATTGGGTGAGGAACATTGGCTCCCATTTTCATGAGTAAAAGGTCAAGGATGTTTGTAACCTTGGTAGGACAATGGACCAACTGTTCCAGGATGTTGGTAATAACAAAATTTTGGAATAGCTGAAGTTGTATATTAGAAGTGGTAAAATATACCCAGTCTAGAGAGGGGTAGTTGAGATCCCCCATGAATATTGCATTGGTTTGAATGGTGAGGAATTCTAGTACCTTGAGATAGATAGTATGTGTATCCTGGGATGTGGAGGAGGGCTTTTAGGTTGCAAGGATATAGTGAGAGACACTGTTAATGATGAGTTGTACATGCATGAGTTCCAGTAGGTTATACACTTTAGCTAGTCTGGATGTGAGGTTGTTTTTAATGTAGACTGAGGCCCCTCCACCTTTAGTTCCCTACTGTAAAGTAGATGGTCTAAAGGTGTGAAAGACATTATAATGTTGCATTGCTGGGGTATTCTCCATGACTTTAAACTATATCTCTGTTACTGCACAGATGTCTACACTCTCCAGGGAGAGGAAGGTTTGCAGGGAGTGGAGTTTGTTGTTAAGACATCTAATATTGAGCAGTTCCACCTTCAGATGTTCCATCACAGGTTCAAGTAAGTTGGTAGGGTTATCAGTTTGGCATTGCCTAAAAGGGCACTATGAGGATGGAAAAGGTTTTTGCCAATATCTGAAAGCCTAGACGGGACAAGTGCAGACCACCCCTGGCAATGAAGTGTGGTCTGTCGATCATGTCCTCCCAGGCCATCAAATGTTATACCCCCTTACATTGACCCCAGAAACTAAGCCAATAGATAAAATCAAGCATTTTCGATTGGCAATCCTTGGAGAAGGTAGTATGCTGCTCGGTGCTAGGCTTATACTTGCCTGAGACACATAATCAGTGAGCTCGATCATGTCTCACTTCATATAGTCAAGAGAGGTACATCATAGGTAATTAGCACCCACACGGGCTATGACAGAGTTATACTAGTACCTGTGGTTCAATAACCTGAGTGCATATGTGACTTGATAGATCTTTGCTCCAAAAAGGACGCTAACCTTGACTCTGTCCTTACCCAGTCTGGGGAGGAGGACATCAGTGTACCTCACTAGAGAAACACCAGTGACAAGGAAATGTGGCTGTGTGCTGGTTTGCCTTAAGGGCTTAGTAGTGGATACAGTGTTACTATGTGTAGCTGTGGGTAGAGTTTTAATGGACTGTTTACTTAGTGGTTGAGGACACCTTTTTTGATTGTACTGTGCAGGAGGTCTTAGTGTTTTAGGAAGGTTACCAGTAAGTGCCTCAGCATAAGTAGTTTTATGAACAGGATCTTGACCTTGTGCAGGAGGCATGGTGCAAGTCACTGGCAACCTCTATAGGATTAGTTTTGGTTGTATGACAGAGTTTTGCTTCCAGCACTAAAGTGTAACAACACCTCTCACATATTTTTGTCTGTTTTATTAAGAATAAGTAAGCTGTCAGGGTACATAAGGCACTTGCTACAATGCCCCAAAATATCCATCTCAACCAGACTGGCCACTGAGTGAGGCGGGAAGTGCATACCCAGGGCTACTGATCCACTAAGGAGGAGTGAGGGAAATTTAAATATTGAATAGGTCAATAAGATAAGGAATTTGATGAGCAACACTCAGCTATGTGCAAACTAGATGCTCTAGCAAGTTAAAAAAAAATCTATCTAGACAGTAAGGGTATTTTAAATGAAACTCACACTGTGAAAGATTGGCGTCTACACAGATTACAATGGAAAAGTATGATGCAAGATACTGTTGACTATACAGATCACTGCTAGGCGCCACTGCACAGAGAGCAGCAGTTCTAACTAAAGACTGTAAAAAAGGTCAAAAAGTTCAGATTTTCAACACAGAAACACTCAATTAATGCAGCAGTGACAAAAACAATGTGAAAAACAACTGCTAGAACAGTGGTTATGGTAATGTAAGTCTTAGCTTGCTCATACGTTATGAGCCAAGCATTGTGCAACAACATCTCTTAAATAGCAAAGGAGATTCAATAAAAAAAAATAAAGAAATAAGGTCCTGTGGCCAATCAAAAACAGCACACTCTTCTTTCCTTTACACAGGTCTGGGCCAGAAAATGACTAAGGACCCCTCTACTTTCACTGAAGTGGAACCGACGTAGTTCTAAGTAAAGACTGTAAAAAAGGTCAACAAGTGCAGATATTCAAAACAGATGCACTCAAGTGATGCAGCTGTGACAAAATCAGTGTAATAAACATTCACCAAAACAGTGGATATGTAGTGTGGCCAGCAAATGCCTCGGAGTTCATGGGTTATGAACTAAGTGTTTTGCAAATGTGATGCTTAAATAGCACTGGAGATTCAAACAAAACAAAACAAAAACAAAATAAAAACAAGGCCCTATGACCAATCAATAATAGCACACTCTACTTTCCTTTACACAATCATTGGCCAGAAAATAACTAAGGGCCCCTCTACTCTCACTGAAGTGGAACCAAGGTAGTTCTAACTAAAGACTGTAAAAAAGGTCACAAAGTGCAGGTATTCAAAACAGATAACTCAATTGATGCAGCTGTGACAAAAACAATGTAATAAACATTCATCAAAACAGTGGACATGGTAATGTAAGTTTTAGAGTTTGTAGAGTTTAGCATACCAGAAATGAGCAACACTCTTCTAATTAAGTAGTGTGGTCACCAAATGCCTCGGAGTTCATAGGTTATGGGCCAATAGTTGTGCAATTGTGATGCTTAAATAGCACTTGAGATTCAAAAAAAAACAAAAAAAAACAAGGCCTTGTGGCCAATCAACATTAGCACACTCTTTTCTATACCGAATCCTGGGCCAGAAAATGACTGAGGTCCCCTCTACTCTCACTAAAGAGGAACCAAGGCAGTTCTAAGTAAAGGCTGTAAAAAGGGTCAAAAATTGCTGATATTCAGCACAGAAACACTCAATTAATGCAGTGAAAAACAAGTGATGAAACAGTGGATATAGTAATGTAAGTCTTATCTTTTGTAAGGTTTAGCAGAAACCAGCAATATACTTCTCAAGTAGAGTGATCGCCAAATGTTGCCAAATGCCTCAGGTACAAAGATTCAAATTTTTAAACAAGTTAGCCCTCTAGCCATTCAAATAAAAGCACAATAAGACTTACAACAGGAATTCCCAGCTCACAAAGGCGCTCTCCTCCCACAAGAATGTAGACCACAGACCTCCCTAATGTAAAACAAATGGTTTGGAGCTCAAGTGCTTAAACCAGAACAAAGACATTCAGAATAACAATTATAATGAGCCTTCACAAGCAATTCCCAGCTCAGAAGTGTGGAAGCTACCCTTTCCTCACACAAAAGTGTAGACCACAAGTCTTCCTAATGTAAAATAACTGGTCTGGAGCCCAAGTGCTTAAACTAGAACTAAGACACTTTTAGAATAACAGACAAAATAAGTCTTCAACCAGCAATTCTCAACTCAGAAAGGCGCAAGCTACCTCTCCTGCCACAAGAGAGTAGACAACAAACCTTCCAAATGTAAGATTATTACTTTGGAGCCCAAGTGCTAAAATCAGAACTAAGAAGCTTAGAATAACAATTACAATTAATCAGGCTACTAACAAGCAGTAATAAAAGCAGCAGATTAAATGCAAATTAACACTTTAAGAATGTGCAGCAAAAATCTAAATAAAGTAGGAAGAAGCACAAATACAGTAAAAGCAGCTGAATAAAATACATTTTTTGTAAGTGGGAAGGTAAGAAACAGAAGATAATTCACTAGAATGAGCTGCTGAGATGAGACTAGAAGGAGTGTTCAAAGTCATATTTATAGTAGGCAACCCAAAAGCCACCAACAATCAAATGCAGATAGAGATCAGTAATAGTCAGGCAGAGAACAGCCAGTCATATAGCACTACAGCTAAATAAAGATACCAGTAAATATTTGTAGTTAAATGAGGAATGCCATTTCTCTGCTCCTTTCATTAATTAGCTGGATTTTATTGACTTTTTATAAAATAATTCTTTTGTAACTGACTCTAACCAAGACCTTTTAAATCTCAAGAAATAAAAAAAAGCATAAAGAATAACAAATTGCAATACAAGAGTAAAGATAAAAAAATGGAAGTAACCAACCCTTAAATGAATACCTCCAATCCAAAATCAAATGCAGACAGAGATCTGCACTAGCCAGTCTTTTCCATGTTGTTCATTGGTGCCTTTCTATAACATTCCCATCTGGGAGCACAGCTGTGGTGGGGCGAGCATACAGACTGTCATTACAGGGTTATATGGCTTTCTCATTCATGGTAGTAGCACTTGAGGACTGGACATGTAGTGGGCCTAGCTTAGGCTCCTATGCACTTTCTCAAGTGATGTAATCTAACCAATGACCAAGAACCCATTAAAGCAGGTAATTCTTTCAGGTTCTCTAATTTCCTCAAGGATCTTTTAATTGAACATGCACACCTACAAAGCCTATATGTTCCTTCAACAGTTAAAGAGAGATGAATTGGGACTATCATGTCATTCCTCACCCTCCTCAGTCAACTGCTCTAGTGTCCAAGTAATAACCCAGTCCTAAGTCGGACGCTTAACCTAAATAAGGGGCCTTAGGCATTTGCATATAAGTATGAGTCATACAGATAAATCCACAATGAGGTAATTTATATATTAAGTATGTAAATGGCCCTCAACCTATACCAGTATGCAGCAATTTACCAGAAGAATATGGAGATGTGAGGAGAAGGAACAAAAAGAATGTGTAATGTCATACATTTTAAAAAGAGGTATAGTTATTGACATTACTTAAATAATTTGTTTTTATTGTATTTTAGTGCTTGTGCATACTTGGATGAAGTACTAAAGGGGGTCTGGGAGGATGTTTAATTTTGGAGTCAGTCAAGTGCTTGTGTGGACATGGATATACTACAGAAGGAGTCACTGGGGGAAATGTTTCATTTGGTGCTTGTACATACTTGGACATATTACTGAAGGGGTCATTTGGGGAAATGTTTCATTTTGGTGCTTTTGCATACTTGGACATAATCCTGAAGGGGTTGCTGGGGAAAATAATACATGTGTGTGTCAGGGAAGTGCTTGTGCATGCATGTCAGTCTGCTGAAGTGATCTCTAGTGAAAATAATATATTTTGTGTAATTTTCTTGCTTGTGCATACTTAAGAAAAACTAATTAAGGGGGTTCCTGGTGGAATTAATTAATTTGTACGTCAGGGTAGTGCTTGTGTATACTTTGACAAACTACTGAAGGGACGGCTGGGGCAGGCTCATGGACTGCAATTCGAATATGAAAGGCAATACATCACTTTTAACTGCAGATGTCAGACTATGATCACAAAACCACCTCATTAACATATGACACTTTACAGCATTTTTCATTTACATCTATTTCACATTAGCATAAATGGACTTGATGAATCATGCCTTTGCTGTGCTCTTTCATAAGAATCAGGGACACTGCTATTGTATCTGTGCAAGCGACTATGAATACTGGCCATATTTTCTTATGTACCAAGTATCCCATTTCTTTGAAAGGCCATATCTCACCTTTAGGTTGACTGGGCATCTGAAATGCTGTTCCACAATGTGGCCAGGTGGATAATACCTGAGAATTTCATAGAAATATGATATTTAAGCATGCATGCATATTTTATTGCCAAGCATATATAAATATCTGCAAATTAGTATTAGGCAGAAAGCAGAGATGAATGACAACTTTTTCAGCGTTATGTAAGCATTCACCTGATACCACAGAGTATTATATATTTTTTACTTGTGTCATGTTATTAACATAAGTATTAATATGTCACATTTTCATAATTTGGCATAAAAATAAATCACACATTCTCTCTTACTAACCATTGTGTTTGGGACAGCAGATATGACATATGCATGCGCTAAGTGTTTTACAAAACTTTGTCCGCCATGCAACTATGTTGACATTGACTGGGATATTTACCAAAAAACTGCATATTGGTGCAAATATCTTATTACTGCTAAACAAATATAACTATCTGCAAAGTAGAGGTTGCAGTGAGAAGTTTCCCAGCATTATGTAAGCTTTTATTTAATACCATGAAATGCTATATAAACTCCTTCTGGGCAACTTACTACCAGAAATAGCAACATATGCTAAATATTCATAACTGGCAACACCTACTCACTTCCTGACCAGTCCATTTAGGTCAGCACCCAGTCATGATCTGTGTATCAAATGGACCTATCAAATATTGTTCTACAATGCTCACAACTGGACAATACTAAAGATATTTATATAAATATAAGAATTAGGTATATTTTATTGCTAAACAAATATAATTATCTAGAAAAAAGGTATGCAGACTCCAGCTATCAGTGATATATATAATACAGTGACACCCACCCACTCACACACACACACACACATACACACACACACACACACACACACACACACACACACACACACACACACACACACACACACATATCATCATCAAAATTACACTTGTTCGAAAAAGAAAAGTAAATCCCCACTTCAACAAAACTGCGTAAAGTATAGTCACCAGATTGGCTTTCCCAAAAAATAACACACAAAAAAACATTGTTTGCAGGGGGCCAAGCCCCCCTGCACCCCTACTTTAATATTCTCACTCCGAGATCACGCTACAGTGGGGAAAAGGGAATATTCCCTTATCTCCACTGTGCCACGATCTCAGCACTAGTTTGCTTAGTTGTACATCAACACTAAACGTTGATGTACAACTAAGACTACATGCAAACTTAATGTTTTTACAACTTCTTTTTTGTTTTTTTTTCTTATTTTTATCTTCACACAAAAGTGCATTTTCAACAAAATGCACTTTCGCAGAAGTGAACTCACAAATTTACATTTTGTTGAAACATAAATTAATTGTAGTGTATATATATATATATATATATATATTTTTTTTTCACAAATAAATATACATGCAAACACACACATAGACATATTATACACAAAATGCACATGTACAAATATTCTTCTTTTTTTTTTTGGCCCCAAAAAGTTACAGGCAGGAAGTATTATGGGTGCAACTGCAAATGTGCCTTATTTTTACTGACAGTCTGTTGACTGTGAATCTGCTTGCACTTGTCTATAGAGCTAGTTTCTTAGGGTTACTTGTTTAATCTAATTTCAAATGCTTAATTAAGCTGCAGAATATATATTCTATCACCATTCACAGGGCCAGTGTTAACATTTGGGGGGTCCCAGAAAATGTCAAACTTGGAGCATCCTGGACACTTCTAGTCTAATTATCATCTTGTCACTGCCACCCCTCCTAAGCAAACATTTAGTTCATGCTGCAAACTTTTAGGAGTATAACAGACAGAACTGCAGCTATAATACTCTTAGATTACGACAAACCTGTGTACCACACTATGTTGGTCCATCTCTCAAAGAAACATTCAAAGTTGCTGGTATTTATACAGTGGCTCAAATGGCCGTAGTTACATAATGCAAGTGACTGCTGACATACATATACAAAACATGCCTCCTCACTCCTAACACCTAGCCCTCAAATGTAGCCATCTGTATATGTGCCTGTTGTGTGATTGTAAGGAATGTGAAATTGTGTTGTCCCTAGGCAGTACATTGCCCCTACACAAGCTATAGTAACCATCTTTATACACCTCTGATGTCTGTGAGAAAAGTAAACAAAACAATGATCACACTGTCCCCAGCCCAAACACATGCTATAATGACCTCCTCCACATTCCTCTAAGGTTTGACTGATAAAAATTAAACTAGTAATGACCACATAATTCTAAGCCCCTCACAAAGCCTACAAAACCTTTTGTACACACACACATTGGAGCAGGGCTGGCTGAAGGCAGAGGACACCAAGAAGTCCACGTCAAAATTCATCCATACAGTCTGGGGAGTAGGGGGCAATAGACTCCTGAAAGATCTATGTGTCTGAATGTTCTGTAATATATTTTATGCCTTGCTTTGAAATATAATTACTTGTTAACTACATTTTTACTGATACCCAGAAGAGTAGTGTATGTCCTTGCATTATTGGCTGCATGCACAGATAAAAATCAGTATTTTTACACACACAAGCAAAGATAAACCATAGCAATATTAGTTTTGCACTTATTTCAGCAAACAGCAATACATTATGCAACAGCGGTACAGCCACACCAGTTCTGTGTCTGTTGTTTAGCAGTCATCAAACAGTTACAGGGGTAAGTCATTTTTATTTACTTTATTGGGGAGTAATGCATACTCATCACTGTCCCTGATTTCACAGACTATCCCTGATTTTGTCTCATAATTTTCTTCTGTCCCTGGTAAAAAGTTTGACTTGCTGATAAATCATTTAGGATTATAGACAGTCAATAAATCCAGAAACCAGGGTTTATACATCTTATTGTCCATAAAATGCACAATGATACAGAATGTGTTATTCTACTAACTTTGTAAGTGAATAAGAGTAATATTTAAAATGTATTCCTGTTTTTAAGCCTTTATTTTGCTATTATTTTTGGCTTTGCCCATAATTCTTGAGTCAAGAAGTAGAGAGTTATAATATCTAGTGTTCTGCTAGCATTTGCCAAACATCCTGAAAGAGAAAGCCATCCCTGAAGATTGGCAGCAACAGCTCTTCTTACAGACCAAAGTGTGTCACTCTGGGCTGCTGATCTCTCTAGTGCTTACTTTGCTCATGTTCATTATCTGTATATCCTAACAGGATCATATCACAGTCCTGTTCAGGCTAAACAGTAATCAGAAAATCAATACATTTTTTCTCCTAATTTTCTCCAACCGGCAGGGACAGCAGCGTTTTGGGGCACCCACACAGTCAAGGATGATTAAGGAATCCTCCTGGAGCCACGGGTATTGCAGATACCTAAAACTCACTATGTTGTTAATGTTAGTGGATCAAATGCCCACCACCAGGATTTAATTAACCAGGGCCACTATGTCAGTGGTAAAATATTTAATGGAATTGTGAACCCTGTTACTTGACAACACACTACTACTATAACCAGAGGTATTTTTGAATATTAAAGGAGATATAAATAAGAGTTATTATTACCCGCCTGGTTTATTAAGTGCACAAGGTTGCTGTACTAGCCTTTGTTGGTTTGAGATTCATGTTGCGAATATCAAGATAGGATAACTTGCTGTGATTGGGGACACCACAAGACCAGGGGCCCACATCGATGACAGGGTTTGCTGCTGCCTACAGTTGGCTATGACCATTCATGTTGTCCAGTTTATACTGATGGGTTGTCCTTAGTCATTCCATTTTCAATGTTGCTGCTTACCAATTACTTGCCAGCTACCAGGCCTCTTAACTTGATGTTGGAATATGTTATTAGCCATAATGTTGTGAAGCTAAATGCATGCCTCACTGAAATGTAAGAGTTTGTTTAAGTTATATTTATTTATTTATTTATTGTTGAAAACTTTTAATACAGATGTTTTGACAACATTTTTGAATGCATTGTTCTCTTTATAATGCAATGAATAAAAAGCCTCTCAAACTTTTCAGCTAGACAGTACCTTATTATATCAAGCCCATCTACTCCATTAGTGTACAGAAGAAGGTTTCCACTGAACAAAATATTCATCTTGCCAAAACTAGCTCACATGTGTCTTATTAAAAATTGTTCCAAAACAAGAGCACCTTCCATAGTTTGGCTAGATAAAAACATAAATGGACAGATTCCAAAGGAGTTGTTCTCAGTGCAAGTCTGCCTTGATTCTAAAAAACTTGCTCTAAGTGTATGCGACTTGCTTTGGTGTAAGACTTATCTATAAATAGGGTTGCACAGAGGGCCAGATTCCAAAACACCTGCTAACAGCCTACTGTCCATGTAGGTGGTCATTTACACTGAGAACAAGTTTTTTTTTAGAAACGGGTCAATAACATTGTTTGTCTTTTTGGATTTTTACAGTTAGGGGCTGCCACAGTGGAACTTTGGTCCACTAATGATTAGCAGTAGATATTTATGGTGCTGAGTTGCCAGCCCAATGCCCAACCTTCAGTGAAGGCACGCCCATTCACGCATGTATTTTGGAGGCCACTCGACCACGGGGAGGATATGCAGACTCCTCACAGAAGGCACTCCATTCGAGAATTGAACAGGAGAACCTTTTGCTGTGAGGCAACAATGCTACTGCTGTACCACTGGAAATTGGTCAATAACATATTAATAATAAATAGGATTTATTTTTTTCCTAGATATCAGCTGTTACACAAGTGGAATGATTTTTCTACAATATGTCTGAATAAGTCGATATGTTCATAAGTTAACCTACAGTGTTCAAATCCTTAGACCATCTAGGATCACTGATTTATAAATGTCAGGGTCAAAAGCTAAATCACTTACCTAATAGTCAGTCCACATGCATATTAAACCTATCCATATTTCCAGATTTGCTTATAAAAAGAGGGAGTTTATTGCATAAAGCATGGCTTTTAGAGGTAGAAATTAATGCCTTACATTAAAGGCAAATTTAGAAATATTAAATCTCAGATCACTATATTTAAGATCAGGTATACTTTGACATGTTGCAAACTTGATTGCCATTTGCACATGGTTATCATGAAGTAATTTGTAAGCAAAACTGAATTTGTCCCTAAAGCATGTATAACTGAGTATATAAAGATAGTTGATCATAATTCTTTGAAATTCATGAGGTTTCAGCTGCTTCAGTGTACCATTAAAAAATGCATAGGATCATGAACAACTTTGAAAGCCATAAAACACTTGACAATGCTACTCAGATAGACAAAATATATGAATTATAAAATATGTTATACATTTCAATTTACCTTTTTGTGTGGCAATGAAAAGTGCTTTAGAACTTTCAAAGCTGATTTAGATTCTTAGCGCTTTTCTGCTGCTGGCCACTGTGTATGCTTTTGTGTGAGACAAGAAATGTAACAATTCTATACATCTAGTTCTGCAAACCCTATAATGCATCACTTTAATTTCAGAGAACAGCACAGCAAGGTTACATTTTCCCCAGTTTCAAACCATTCATCAATGCGCTCCACTGGTTGATTATAATCTCTATTTAGTACACAAATCTTTAGTTTAAATACCACAAGTTAGAGAAACAAATGCAGTGCACAAAGTCTTTCAAACATGGAAATTATTTAATGCTTTTTTTTGGTTTTAAAGCTGACTGTATAACTGATGGAGTAACAGCTTTAAAAGCTGTTAAACTCTTCCACTGGCTTTTTATTGTACCAGTGAAAAGTGTTTTACAACTTTAAAAGATGCTGTGATTTCCCAGTGCTGTTCCATGGTGGATGCTATGTAAGGTCCAGAACAAAACTAGAGTGGTCAGAAAGCTGTACATTATAAACTTTATCATACACGTCTAACATCACTGAGGTGCATGACAAGGTTCTCTTTTTTCCTCAGTTCTGATGTATAATCAGAGAACTCCATAAACTACATCACAGATTATGCAGTGTGTAGCAAATGGAAACATATATAATAACATAGCAGGTCTATGGGGAGTGCATAAGAGATGTAGGGAAGCCAAAGTAGAGATCAGCTGAGAGATAGTGGCTGCTTGCTACTATGCTTTAGGTAGTGCATGATTACACAGACTTTATCCCACTGTTTTCTGCATCACCATCATCATCATCAGGAACTTTAATTTGTCAAGATGAGCTGACAATAAACTTAATTACCCCTCATAAACTTTACAAGAAAAAAGTGGAATAACCTTCAGTACAGGTGCAAGGCAACAGAATAGCTTACTTGTTAATGATACTATGCATTGGAAATTGTCTAATAATTAGAGTCATTTTTTTGCTAAAAAAATGAATATCATATAACAAAAGCACTTCCTTTGTCATCGTATCTCAAGAACAAACAACATTTAATAAACCAGTAAAGTGAAAAAAAGTGTCTAAATACAAACAAATAACCAAGAAATAAGGCACTGGAAGGTTTACCAGATAGCAACACCAACTTTATTGAGCACACACAAAATGAACGCCTTAACTGAATCACAGCATTTTCGTCAGTACAACTTCATCAGATGAGCATACCAACTTCTAACCACCCCTTTTATACAGTCCTTGATTGATCAGTTAACAAAAATTTCACATTTAAAGACCCAATATAAACTTATTAGGTACATAGAAACTGAAAATAAAATGTGCCTATAAACCTTGTTTGACAAGCTTAAAACCACTATAAATACAATAAAATCAAGTAAAAATATATAAAAAAAAGTTTTTTAAAAAACAAATGCACAGTGTAAAAAATGTAAAACCATTTAAAAACATTTAAAATTGATGTGAATAAAAATTTCATGAACCTAATTAACAGCCTGCTATACATAGGAACTTAATAAAACAGCACCATCTACTGGATGAAAAATATATATTAAAAGTGAACACAGGTTAATAGGTTGGTACTAGGCTATCGGCCCTAGGGCCTATACAAGCCTAGCCATAACAATTCCCTGGATATTTCTTCCCACACTATTTACTTTCCTGGACCCCTGTCTAGCAGGGCGGCTGATGTGATCCCAGGGGTGAATTTGCTTTCTCCCATCCAATCATCAAGGTTCCTTTTGAAGAGGGCCAAAGAGGTGCTGCTTGACATGTATGGGCAGTCTATTCCAGAGTCTGGGGAGTTTCTGGGTCAAGAACCTATCTCTCCAGCATGTTTTGTTTATTACAATGACAAGGTTAAGATCCCTGGAGTGTGTGGCTCTAAGGTATTGGGATTTCTTTAAATGTAGCATGTCCAACAGCTCTGGGTTTGACATGGCCTTGTATGTTAAGCAGTGATCACCTCTGAGTAGATAATATGTGACAGAGTATAACTGGAGTTTTTTAAGTTGGTCAGCGTAGGGCATCTGTTTAGGCCTGTGATTCTTTTAGTGAGGTATTTCTGTGGCCTTTCCAGCTGTTGCAGATGTCTTGAGAGGTACATACCAAACAGGGCATTGTATTCTATAATGAGTCTAATGAGGGATGAGTACAGTGGGACAATGACTTCCTTTTTTCTAGATGAAAAGCCCTTAGTGATGAGGTGTGCCACATAGAAGGATTTCCTGACTGTTGTGGCGATGTGATTATCAAAGGTGATACCACTGTCCACCTGTGTCCCTAAGTCTCTTATCACACTTTCAGTGTTTAGTGTACTGCCACCTATGTAGTAATTCACGTGTACATGTTTTTTCCCAAAGGGGATAAGTATACATTTCTTGGCATTGAGCTTGAGCCCATGGCTCTGGCACCAAGCATCTGTTTCTGTAAGGCCCTTTTGTAGAGTATCCACATAATTTGGGGATTCAATAATGGCTCCCAGTTTGCAACCATCTGCAAACTTTGTTAGCCAGAGTCCCTTAGTGCTGGCCTGTACCTCAGAGAAGTAGATGCCAAATAAGAGTGGTCCCAGGACTGAACCATGAGGTACTCCACTTGTCACTTGTCGGGAGCTGGATTTGGAGTTGGCTACTTTTACAGTGTGGGTTCTGTCAGTAAGCCAGTTGGCAACCCATCGAGTGACGTAGGGATTAAGGCCCAGCTTAGTAAGTCTATCTATGATTCCAGAGTGGAGGATGGTGTCAAAGGCCTTGGCGAGGTCCAGATAAGCTGTGCAGACTGCCTTACCCTCATCCATGGCTCTGGAGACTGATTCAAAGAAGTCAATCAGGTCAGAAGACAAGATCGGCCCTTCACGAAACCAAACTGGGTGGGGTCCAGTCTTTGAAGGTTGCCAATGTCTTTGTTTATAAGTTCCATGATAATACATTCCATGGCTTGCAGATCAGGCTCGTCAGACTGATTAGGTTCATAGGTTCATAGGTAGGTACTAGGCTATTGGCCCTAGGGCCCATACAAGCCTAGCCAAAAAATGTACCCTGGCTTTCGCCACCCAAGAAAATTATTTTCCTGTGCCCCTGTCAAGCAGAGCCACAGAAGTGATCCCCGGGGTGAATTTCTCATTTCCCATCCAATCATCAAGATTTTTCTTGAAGAGTGCTAATGAGGAGCTCTGTTTGACATAGATAGGTAGTCTGTTCCAGAGTATGGGAAGTCTTTGGGACAGGAATCTATCCCTCCAGCATGTTCTGTTTATTGTGGTGACAAGGTTAAGGTCCCTAGAGCATGTTGCTCGGAGGGATTGGGATTTCTTTAAGTGGAACATGTCCAACAGCTCTGGGTTTGACATAGCTTTGTATGTTAGGCAGAGATTGCCCCTGAGTAGGCGAAATGCGATGGAGTAAAGCTGTAGTTTTTTTAGATGGTCTGCATAGGGCATCTGTTTGAGGCCAGTAATCCTCTTTGTGAGGTATTTCTGTGGTCTTTCCAGTTGTTATAGATGTCTTGTGAGGTACATACCAAAAGGGGCGTTGTACTCAATAATGGGTCTAATGAGTGATGAGTAGAGGGGAACAATGACCTCTTTTTTTCTGGATGAGAATCCTTTTGTGATGAGATGAGCCACGTAGAAGGATTTCTTGACCACTGTGGCAATGTGATTATCAAAGGAGAGACTACTGTCCACTTGTGTCCCAAGGTCTCTTATCACATTTTTGGCATTAAGTAGACTACCAGCTATGTGGTAGTTCATGGGTACAGAGTTTTTACCAAATGGGGCGATAGTTCCCGAGATCCAAGGTGGACCCCCCCCCCTTGTGGAATGAGATAACTGTAGCTGTGCACCACTCAGTGGGCACGAAGCCTGAGGTGAGGTTATGATTAAACATGACACTTAGGTTAGGTGCCATTTCATTTTGTAGTTCATGTAATACACAGCCCAGGATGTCATCTGGACCCATGGATGCTGTATTCTTAGCTTTGGAGAGTGCATTTTTAATTCTGTGGCCATTATTACCAGAATTTGGCAATCTTCCAGTATTGAGATGGGTTGTATAGGGGGTGAGAGGGGGGTGAAGTTGGCACTGAATTGATATTCCAGGATATTGGCAATATCCATGGAATCAGTATATTTAATGCCATTCTGTTGTAGCTGAGAGCAGATCTGAGCATTGCCATTTACATTCTTGACATAGATATAGAATGCCTTGTGGTTATCTTTGGAATTTTTGGCAATTTTATTTTCATAACTAGCTTTGGATAATTTTATGAGGGATTTCAGCTTCTTACTGAGGCTGGTAAGGGAGTTTTTTGCATCCTGGGATTTTCTACTTTTCTGCAACAGTTTCTTCCTTTTGTTGTAAAGTTTGTTTATGGCAGGGGACCACCAGATTGGCTTCCTTTTTTTGGAGGAGAGCACATTGGTTCTATTTGGGATGGCACGATCCATGCATAAGTGGATGTGCTCGTACAGTGCCTTAGTGTAGGATTCAGCTGTCAAACTTTCAGTTCCCGTCTTCATGGGTGTCATGAAGTTTGTCACTTCTGACTTGAGTAGCATGAAGTTGGCTTTGGAGAAGTTTTTTATGGAGGTTCCCTTACTGGTTGGTGGGGTGAGATGTGGCTGATAAGGGTGATTAGCTTATGGTCAGACCTGACCAATGAGGGGGTGACCATAGGTGTGGATCACGATTGCCCATGTTGGTAATGTCCAGGTCTTGGATATTGGAGCCCCTGGTGGGACTATAAATTAGTTGATCCAGGGCCTTGGAATTTATGAATTCCAAGAACCGTTGGGCAAAGGTGTTGGTACACAAGCAGTTTTCCCAGTTAATGGCAGGGTAGTTTAACTCACCCAGTATTAGAGTGTTTGGTTGTATCTTAATATTTTCCAGTATGTTTTGAAAGGTGTAGTGAGAATCTTGTGGCATGGTGGGGGATCTGTAGCAAGCTACAATTTGGATTGCAGTCTTACTTAGTGTTAGTTTCACCTGGAGAATTACAGATGCATTTTGATGGTCAACTAGCCTGGTGGTGTGAATATATTTGGTGAATATGGACACTCCTCCACCTTTAGTGTTTTAGTCCTGGTTTAGTGGCTGAAAAGTGTGCTAAGAGTTGTAGCTTGGTATTGAAGTGGTGTCTCTGGAGCCTTGAACCAGATCTCAGTTACTGCAGGGATATCGATGTTCTCCATTTTTAGGAGTGCCTCGAGAGAGTGCATTTTGAGGTTTAGGATTCTAGCATTGAGTAGCATTACCTTCAGAATTTTCATGCTTGTACCTGTTACAGTGGTTGTTTTGTCCTTTGAACTTTGCCTAAAAAAGGCACTATAGGGGTGGCAAAAGCCTTAACCAGAAACCTGAATCCCAGGGGTGGCAGGTGCAGACCATCTCTGGCAAAGCATCATGGTCTGTCGATCATGTCGTTCCAGGCAGACAGATACTGGATCCCCTTTGAATGACACCAGAAGCTTAGCCAATTGTTGAAGTCAATCATTTTGTCCTAATATTGTGGTATCATTCTGGGTGAAGGCAGGATGCTACTCAGGGCTAGGGTCAAACCTGCCTGGGCCACATGATCCAAGAGCTCTTCCATGTCTCTTTTCATGTAGTCCAGGGAGGTATATCTTAAGTCATTCACTCCAACATGAACAATGACAGAGTCATATTTGTACTTGTTGTGGAGTGACTTGAGTGCATGCATTATGTGGTGGAGCCTGGCACCCGACAGGCAGCTGACTGTAATTTTCTCCTTGTTCAACCTAGTGAGTGGGAAATTAGTGTGCATGACTATAGAGTCACCTATGACTAAAGTGTTAGGTACATTGTCTTGCCTTAGGGGCTGTTGCTGGGTGACACACTGCTGTTGTGAGCTATGTGACACTTTGGTTGTGATTGGTGTTTGCATTTCAGCTTCGAAGGTCCTTGTTGCTTGGGCAGGTTACAGTTAAGGGCCTCTGCATATGTGGATTTAATGTTGCTATGTGTGGGTGTTGGTGGTGTGGGTTTAGAAGGGCTATGTGTCGCTTGAGGTGTAGTGTGGGTGTTAACCTTCTCCTCTTGACTGTCTAGCACAATCTTGGGTGGAGAGAGCTTTGCTTCCAGTTTGGCTATGTAAGTGCATCTCTCACAGGTTGTAGTGTTGGGTGGTAGGAGGAGAGGGTTGTCTGTGTACATGAGGCAATTGCTGAATTGCCCCAGTATGCCCAGATTCACCAGGTGGACAAAAGAAATCACCAGAAGCTGACCCTTGGACATGCCTGGTTTGGAGCTTTTTTTGTAAAGTACATGAGTTGTTTTCCCTTGCCATGTCAAGGCACTTTGCAATTATAGGCTATTTAGTGCATATGATTACTTTCTCCTTATTGACAAGGATAGTTGAGTGCTTGTATCAGTTTATGGCTTCCTAGTGCTTTCCAGCACGTATTGGTGCAAGTGCTAGTCACAGGGATGCTTAAAATTAAGATGAAAAAAAAAATGGTTTGTCCTAACCACTGCAGTATGCACTAGATAAGTTAGATGTGAAAGTAGGTAACTTACGTTTTACCTGTCTAAAAAGTTAAGTTTTAGTGGAGAGTTGCTATTTTTAAAACAGCAAGATAGATTGAAAGGGGGTGGTCACTTTTGTATTCTGGTACTATGAAATACAGTAGGATGGCCAATAAATTTAAATAGTTGAAGGGGAGTGATTTCACAAAATGATAATTTTGTGCTTACTCAAACAAGCCAGTGAAAGCAGAGAGGAAATGAGATATATGGTCAAATTAAAATAACAGGCAGGCAACTAGAAAGACAGTGGTATTTAAGAACATGACAGTAACCGGGTGGGTTGGGAAAAAAATTCTGCCTGACTCACAAGAGACAGAGATGTGGTCTCTTTTGAAGTTTTAATATGCAGTTAAAAGCAGAAAACAAGTAAAACACAAGGTAAAGGAAACAAATCACAGTATTCAAAATATAAAAGGGCAATAAAGTAATACAAAATACAACAAATAAAAAGCAAACTAACCTTTCCTTCACAGCAAAGGGTAGCAGACCCTGGTGAGCTTTTCTGGTAAAGCTATGAATTTTTTTTTTTATTTTACCCCTTAAATAGAGGTTTTAGTTCCTAGCTTCACCCCTTCAGTTCACAAATGATTAACCTTAAGTGACCTCTTCTATCTTATGTATGAGTCCTTAATTGATCAGTTCTAATTTCTGCCTGACTCACAAGAGACAGAGCTGTGGTCTCTTTTGAAGTTTTCATATGCAGTTAAAAGCATAATACAAGTAAAACACAAGGTAAAGAAAATAAATCACAGTATTCAACATATAAAAAGGCAATAAAGTAATACAACAAATAACAAGCAAACTAACCTTTCCTTCATAGCAGAGTCTGGTTTTGCTGCCCTCAGTTTTAACACAGGTTTAAATGAGACCATGTCATTTAAGCCAGGGTGTTTATTTGCTTCAAGCCGGTATAAGAAGAGGGGTGTGGTAAAAAGCCAGTTTGTGCGTATTAGCAGGATGACATCTGATGATAGAGATTTTCTCATTAAAAGAAAATATCTTACTGATTTGTTTAGAGCTAGGGGATACCCA